>NC_066838.1:2473075-2501226 GCF_001640805.2 Lates calcarifer | reverse complement strand
TCTTACCTGTGGACACAATGCAGCTCAGAATATATGAAGATGCCTTTGTTATGAGCATTTGTAATGTACTCCTTTCTTTTAAAGTGGAACATGGATAAATGCTTTGTCTTTAATGCTTGTGTTTTACATTTGTTTCAGGTTCAGGTTTGGATGCTTGCATATCTGGAATTTTTCCCTTTGTCTATTTGTAGCTGCATTTTTTTGTGGGGGTGTGTGTATGTTTCAGGGTGTGGGTGGGGATTGTGTGTTACTGTTACTCATCTACCTTCATTACCAGTGATAATTATAACAAAATGTATGTTTTAAAAATCACAAGCATTAGCCTTTGGATGTGTGTTTGACTGTAGCAATGTTTAAAATTGGGACTTGCTGTGCACTAGATGCCCGGCTTTTATTCTGGTCATTGTAGACTACAACAAATTGAATTGAAACATTTTCCATGATTAGTCATGAGAAGTCTTAATGCATGTCCAGGAATTATCCAGGCCCTGTGAAATGTGCTGGTGCAACCATACATTGAAGTCTTAGTCACTTTATGGTACTGCTGAAGATGCTGTGGTACTGAAATTGAGTTAGTGAAGGAGACCTGTATTTCATTCATTCCTTCTCAGTTTTTTGCATTATTAAGCCACCTGTATGTGTTCATCAATGTTGTTTTACTCTGAATGTTTTGTGAGTGTTACAGTATGCCTTTAGCCTTTAAGTAGGTTTTCTTCATTCAGGTGCACCAACTGATTGTGTCCCTACCATGAGGTATTTGTTCACTCCATGCTGTGCTCATGTAAAAGTCATTTGTCCTCAAACATGATGTTGATAACTAAAGGCTGACAAAATGAAAACCTTTGATTTGTTTCAGAAGTGTTCATGCTTATGGTTCGATAATAATTTGCCAAATCGTTTCTGGGCCAATACAGTCTGTTTTAGAGTGCTTCAATAGTCACTGCTGGCTTCAGCCTTAAATTAAGAAATAATAAATTATTACAGTACCTGCTGTATGTTAACGTTTTGTTTATATTAAACTATTGTTATACAAGTGCTAAAATGTAGAATGTGTGTGTTGTGTGCCACAACAAATGAACTCACTCTGACAGCAGCAAAGGTGTAATTCAGCACAACTGGGTTCAGCTGAGCAAGTGACGTATCGGAAGTGACCCTGACAGCTCAGTGAAGTACCCCCCCCTTCACACACACACAAACTTCGGTTTCACTTTTGCAGCTATGTCAGTGTGGTTTGTGGTAACGAGCCCAAATTTTAACACAACAGACCGTCTGGATTTAACCAGCTGGCGGTATACTCGTCGCACCGTGTTTGTCTGAGTGCCGAGGTAAGCTGTTTTAGCCTAGGAAAATGAGCATTTCTAACCTGTTAGCGCAGCTAGCTACAAGCTAACGTTAGTCAAACACGAAGCCTGTCTGTGGTCCCTTTGGTCACGGGGTACCGTTAGTAAGCTCTCTGCCATGTAGCTTTGACTTCTCACTAAATGCACCTCTAGCAGTTCAGTTATTATTTAACTGAGTGCCTGAAAAAAATGAAACCCAGCTACCAGTAATCGATAATATTTGCAAGACCGAGCAGCAAGCTAACAAGAAGGCACACTTCTCGTTTCCCTAACAAACTTGACGAGCTGCTGACTACAGTGTCAGGCTACAGCAGCTTGGTACTATTTAAATATATATTTAACAAAACACTGCGAGTGTGATAACCTTTTATTTGTGTAATTTCCAAGCTAATCTAAGCTAAAGTTCTGCTGTGTGCACTTCAGTGGAAGAGAAGCTTGTTGGAAGTGGAGAATGGATGGAGTCAGCTGGAGCACCACAAGGGCCCCGGAGTCGTTCAGCCGCTCCAGGACGGCAGCAGACACTCTGTCCAGGCTCGCCAACTTCATCGCACGGGCTGACACCAAACCGCACACACGAGAACAGAGGCAGCGACCTTCCCACCTGCCCTCATATGTTTGTCCAGAATGTGGTAAGAGCTTCGCTTATGCAGCAGATCTGTTGCACCATCAAGAACTGAAACACATGCTGCCCAAGCCTCACCGGTGTCCCTCTTGTGGACAGGAGTTCTCTCTGAGGTCATCTTTACAGCTACATAAGTGCAATCGTGATTCTTCCCCATGTGAAGTTTGTCATAGAGAGTCACAGCTTGGTTCTCCATGCCCTGCATGTAAGACCCATACGTCTGATCCAGGCAGGCCACAGGACAAGTCACTTCACTGCCAGTCTCACCTCATGGACAGTAGCCCCTACGCATGTGCACCGTGTGGGAGAGGCTTCAGTCAAAAGCAGGCTCTGCTGCACCATCAGCAGGCTGGTTGTAGTGAACCACCATCCCCATTGGATATAGTTGATGCCAGCAGCCTTCTAGATGATTCTCCTCCCAATTTCTGAGGGAGACTCGACCCGCTCTGATTCTTCAGACACCCCAGGCCCAGCAGCAGGGCTGTCAGCGCATGCCATATCTGTTCACGAACCTTCCGCACAGAGGCTGGACTGCAACGCCATAACAGACCAACCATGCTGAGGAGCGACTCATGGCTCCACAGGAACAAAAGACCAAAGGAGAATGTACTGTGGGAGAAACAAAGAAAGGAGGGATTATTAATGTGAATGAGGATCCAAATACAAGGCAAAAATCCAAAAAGAAGCTTCTGAACTGTCGCTCTTGCGACATGGGTTTTCAGGAGCACCTCTAAGCTTTATGTGCACAGAAAAGAGAAGCACAGCAGAGAGAAAAGTACTAGAAGAGAACCAAGGCCAGTCATCAAAAAGCGCCGAAGAGGAGACACGTATCCATGTCAGGTCTGCGGCAAAGTCTTCTTCCATCATTTGTCACTTCGGGCACATTGCAGACAGCACACAGCTTCTAACTTCATCACGATCAAAAACAAAAGCCAGTCTGTAGGATGTACCACCAAAGATGACAAGTTATCAGAAAATAGACCAAATAATTCAAAAACCAGCCTAGCAGATAATAAGACTGTTAGGGCTGGGCCAGGGAGGCCCAGGAAAGTGGCCAGATTAGAGAGTAAGGTGACTGATTCAGGAAGATACAAGGAAGTGCCTGAAGTAGAAGAGGAGGAGGAAGACGAAGAGGAGGAGAGAGAGTTTCCATGCCCCTCCTGTGCAGAGGTTTTCTCTCTGCAGTCACAGCTGAGGGAGCATGTGGAGCTCCATCAGTCCTCCGTGAAGAGGAGGCAGTGCAGCGTGTGCACAAACGAGATGGATACCTGTAAATGGCCGGGCTCAAAGAGGCAGAGGCTCTACCACTGTGTGCCCTGTCAGCAGGGTTTCTCAGCACTGGACTCTTTCCTAGAACACTGTCAGGAGCACCTGAGAGTCAGGGTGGAGGAGGACAGCATCACAGAGGGCTACACACAGCAGGCCAGCAAAGCCTGAGATTCAGTTTGAATGTCGTCAGCGATTGCCTTTTTACCTTGAAGGGTTAGAGAGAGGAGAGTGATGAAGTCTCTGTGAAATTCTTGTTGATTAACCAGTTCATTCAATGAGCATTCAGAACATCATGTTTATATTTACGCTGTTGGTTTAATTGGTTTAAATTATCCATAACAACATATCATTGGTTAAAGAAAATGGATTGTTAAAGGACCATACCAGAGTTTTTGCATGTTTTATTTGGCCCCTTTTGTATCAGTCACACATACTTTATTGCCAGCCATTTTTTAAAGCTTACCATAATTCTTTTTAGATTTTCAAATGTTTCCTGCATCCTAGATGGCCACTTGATTTTTTTTTCTCTGTACAGTATGTAAATCATTTGTGTGAAATCCATCACAGTGACCATTTAGTTAGTTAATGTTTAATGTTATCACTGCATGTTAATATATTCAAAAACCTAACATCTTAGTGTGTTAATGTGTTACTTATGGGACAGTCCACCATTTCAGATTTGTGAAATCTGCAGACCAGGGTTGCATTCACAAGTTGCTATTGTAAATTTGAACAAGGCAAGAAGCTTAATGTGGACACTCTTTATTGATTGTACTATGATTTAATATTACAACATGAAAATAACACAAGTTTGACTAATCATAAAGCCACCGTGTTCACTGTGATGGTCTAGGCTGTCGGCAAATTGTTTTTCATTCTTTAAAAAGTACACTATACACTGAAACCTGTGGCAGCCTGACAAGTTGAAAAACAAAACATGCAAAAACATCAGTATGCTTCTTTAATAGAGCCTGGCGTAACCATTCATATTTTACCATCAATGATAATCCAATATTTTGTACAGGTCAGCAGCTCGTTTCCCAAAAACATCTTAAAGCTGAAATGATCTTGAGCTGCACCCTTACAGTGAGACTAAGAACTGGGCCTTGAGGTGCTTTTTGGGAAACAACATGGTACGTTCCAACCAAAACACTGCCAGATATCTTGGTTGCTGCTTTACATCAGACAACTGGAGTGCTTTGGCTAAGTAAACTCACATATGTCTTAAAATTCTGGCAATACTCATTTGTCTTACAGTTCTGGTAGTAATTAGTCACAGTTTAGCGAGAACTCTGGTGTGTCACTTGTTGGATTGTCACTGTTGTGTGTTGGACCTGGGTATTTGCATTGTATTTGCAGAACTGCTTGGAGCACTACATGAAAGTCTAGTGCTTTGATCAAGGCTGCAACGTATTTGCTTCACCATGGCTGTCATGGATAATTATACCTAATACAATGCCTTTCATTATGGCCTGTGTTTTTTAGCTGGCTTAAACTCTGGTGATATTACCTAGCTATGCAAATAGATAGACTGACAACAGCCTTTTAGTGTGTCTGTGATGGGCGATGAATGTGCTTTGGTGAATGAACTAGGATCAACGTGAGTTTTCTCTTGTTTTTTCTAAAGGATTTTCAGCTACTGTTTTCAAAGTGCTACTGTGAAATATAGAAAATGACTTATTAGATTTTGAATCTGCCACATTTTCAAGGTCTTTTGTAAATTAGTTTATGCATCTTTATAGATAACATTATCAAACCCTAACAGTCCTCAAGGAAGGTTTTGTGTTCTTTCTACTGATGTTGTGAATAAAGTCATGTTTTTCATACTGGTAAACTGGGTAGTCAGTAAGCTCCTGAGCACTTTATATGAAAAGGCTTTCCCTGCAAAGTGTCCAATCTGAACAGTTGACCACATTCTTTACATTTGTTTGATTGCTACTTATGCTAATATGTTTAAAACTCCACATATTCTAGCAGAATGACTAGAAGTGGGACACCAGTAGTGGTTATACAACATCAAACTTCTGTGTAAAGAGATTTCCCTCCATATTTAAAGTACAATGATTATGAAGCAGATTTCAGCTTTCGATGCTATGAGCAGCTCTCATCAAATCTAATTTGTTTTGTATTAAAGATTAAATCTTGTCCTCTCACTGCCTGCCTCAAATATCTACAAAAAATAAAAAGCAAGTCATCTCCAATTTCCCAGAAAATGTCTGGGTAGATGATACTGCAATTTATCATTTTCTCCAGGTTTTCCTTCCTTTCGTTCCTCTTATTTTTACGATTAGAAAAAACTTGGAACATGTGTACAAAACATAAGGCATGTTACATTTTTGCATCAAGAAAAACCTCAAACGACCTCCTCCTCGCCTCATGGTGGCGCTGAACAGGTTTAACAACAAACCGTCCATGGTGGAAGTCCGTCGTTGAACTTCCGGTCCCTCGGCGCACGCTTTCCTTCCGCGGTTTTGTGAAACGAATATCATACGAGTAACTAACGGCTTATAGAAAATAAAGAAGTATGAGTAAAGCACATCCACCCGAGCTGAAGAAGTAAGTTATCGAACGATTGTAAATAAACGCGTGCTCTTTGATTTGAACATGATATGTTTTCTTATTGAAACTGTACCTGCACAGCGGCCCCGCTGCATTGTTTGCGATAGAAACAAGCTAACGTTAGCTAGCCGAACTGAAGCAGGTCTGTATCATATGTAAGCGTATTTAATGAAAGTTAATGTTATTTGTCTTCCAGGTTCATGGACAAAAAGCTTTCATGTGAGTATAGCTTCACAGCACCCAAAGGAAACTTGAACCCGGTCTGTCCCTCCCGGAGTGTTTCATGTGTGATTTCTGAGGAGTTGGTCAACTTTGAAACGTTAGCTTCATGCTAATAGTGAAGAATGGTTGTTATTATTCACCCCCACCCAAGGGGTTTTATGCCACTGGTAGTCCCGAACCCAAAGAGACTGGGTTTAGTCGTAGCTGTCTAAAAAGGCATCAAACCCTCACATTTTAGAAGATAGAACCAATGGATGTTTGACATTTTGTTTGCTTGAAAAATGATTAACATGAATACTAAGTCATTAAAACATTTTATGATAAATTGACTAATAAACAATTCAGTATGAAAAGTCAGTATGTGAGCTTAAAACCACTTGGTATAGACTCCAGTCAGTTGTTAAGAGTCATATATCCTTAGGTTCACCACAAAGTGCTATAGACTAACTGACATGAAAGATTTCTTATTATTTTTTCTGCTCTTTAGTAAAGTTGAATGGAGGCAGACACGTGCAGGGCATTCTGCGGGGGTTTGACCCATTTATGAACCTGGTGGTGGATGACTGTCTGGAGATGGGCCCAGGAGGACAACAGAACACCATCGGCATGGTGGTTAGTACCTTTCCAGCCTTGCCTATCTTTATGCCAGTGACTCTTTAGTTCTGACACTGAGGTCAGCAGAATAGATATATCCACTGAACTCCCAACACCAATCAACTGTCATCTGTCCTCTCTCTTTCTTAATAGCAAAGATCATTGTTTAAAACAGTCAGGTAGCAGCTTCTTATTATAACTAATGCTGCCTGTCACTGTCACCAATCAAAGTGACAAACATATCAGCTGTGGTTAATTAATGTTAATCTGGTGACTAAGTAGATGACTGGCCAAAATTTGTCAGGTTTGTGTTTTCTCTTTAAGTCAGTGTCTGTGCTCATCAAGATAGTTTGTGTGGGAGGAAAAAACCCATGTGTAACATTACTGCACTACAGAGAGTGGGCTGTATTTATTGTCTCAATAAGTCCAACAGAGTGAGGCATCTTCTCTGTAGTGATGATTGCAGCATGTCACGTTTAGTTGCATTCTTCCAGTTAACTTTTAAAAACGTATTTAATCAATGTATATATTGGATATTGGATTATGGATTGAAATCTGTATTGGTATGGACAGACAAACAGTATCAGGATTAGGACACCCCTACATGTGCAGGACAGCTCTATTCTAACTAATTTGAAATTTTGGAAACCTTTAGGAAATGTGTGTAAATGCATTGTATTAACTCTTACTTCATCTTATCTTCTCATAGGTCATCAGGGGAAACAGCATTATCATGTTGGAGGCTTTGGAGAGAGTATAAGAGAGGAGGGGGCAGCTACAGATGGAGAAGAGAATGATCCACACATTTTTACATCCTGTTATCCCTTTTAGTTATTTGTTCCTTTGAAAGAGGCAATGCCAGCTTTGTGTCTTTGTTGTAAGATGTCTGATTTCCAATGACAGGGATGTTTTTTTCTTTTCATTTTGAATTGTGTAATCTTGTGAATAAATACATTTTTCTTCTTATTTTGAGTTTGTGCATTCAGTGTTCAGTGTACAGTGTATTACCACCAGCGCACGCTATTGCCTGAAGGCATTACAGAGATGATGATGATGAATATTTCTGCACTCTGAAGGTCAGGGTCATCTCTGGAACTGCAGCTCTGCAGCTGATAGGGAAGTGCATAAACTTTAATGCTTCCTTTTAAGATACTCTGAGGCACATTCTGCGTGATGTTTTATATATTATGTTTATGTAAAATGCTATTACAGCTATGTGCTCATAGACAGGTTTGCAGGACAGACAGCATGAGCAGAGAGTAAAGGGTAAAAATAATGTTTGCTAGTCTGGGTAACAAAATGTGGGTGAAATTGACCTCATAACTTTTAAGCTGTTTTACATCTTAAGCAGAACTATAGAGAATCAGAGGGAGGGTTGTTAACAGGGATGGACTGTCATTAAGGGGAAGTGGAGCACACCATTTATATCAAGCGTGGGGTAAACGACAGAAACACCTCTATTAGCAATACAGTTCAATATCACCACAAACTGCATCCTCCAACTGCATCCTCCTCTTTAATGCTGTTTCAGTAAACAGTGAACATTGCAACCTTCATTAAGGATGATTTATTGCAGAACTGCATTAGTTTTAGGCAGATGTTCTCCATAAACAACTGAATGTATATTTCACTCGAGTAGTGTACGGCCTCGTTTTTTAAGACTAAAACACAGCGACAGGATCAATAGAGGGCGCTGTCTCATCGGTGCACTTCCTCAGGAGGACTTTTATTTTGAAAGCCGATTGTCGTCATCACAGACACGTTTCTTTACGTTCTATGTCGTAGACGTTTGACGGTATGTGGAAAGTAGCAATGTCGGAGGAGGTTGGGAAGGCTTTGCAGTCGGTAGTGGAGCGGGTGAACCAGGCGGCGGCACGGCGGCCCAAGGTAACTTGCAGCCCGGGAGGCTCCGCTCGGCAGCACCGCTGCCGTCGCTCCACACTCGGGGTCCAAAAAAGGGGTGCTGCGGCAGCACGACTCGTTATGTAAGGCTGCCAAACACCTCAACCTTTGGATGGGAGACAGTCGTGCTTGTGGCAGCACTTTCATAACACCATGCACGTTCTATTACTGGCAACATTATACGCGTGGGCGAAGGATGATAATTGTTTCAGACTGTATCTGCATGCACGTTGGTGTGCCTGTAAGCTACTTTTGGCACGATTTCATTCATTTGCGTTCGTTTGTAGGTTATTCATTTAACACGACCACGCTTTGACCAGCCCCTCCTCACACCACTCTGTGTGGAAGATGTCCACGCGTGAAGATGTCACTATCATGTGGTCTTCGCTTATAAAAATGGTATCTAGGTCAGAGCATGTAGGAATGTACAGCATCCTATAGTATTTAGACTTCCCTCAGTGGCTTGTCACCAAACATCAGCTTCATCATTGTTTTGCAAGATCCTGACGAGGCTGACTCACTGTTCTGCTTGAGCCAAAAGACCTCAGCTACCACACTGAGCCTCTCCACTGATACATTCACTGATACGGATGAAAAATGAGCCTTTGTCCTTCCTCAGACACTACCAGCAGTGCCGCCCCGCCTCGTAGCTGTCAGCAAGACAAAACCCCCAGAGATGGTTGTGGAGGCCTACAGACAAGGGCAGCGTAACTTTGGAGAAAATTACGTGAGTATGAAACACTGCTGGTCTGCATCACTCCCAACTTTCCAAATGTCACCGCCTGAGAGGAATAAAGCTGAGACATAATGTAGAGATTGACCTCATCCTGTGTCTCCTGCCAGGTTAATGAACTCGTGGACAAAGCTTCAGATCCTCTGGTGAGTTTGTATGTTTTATAAGGTAAAACAAACTTTCTCCCAACTGCAGTCTGTCATATAGTGTTACAGTTTGTTTTTTTTCCCTCATCCAGATTTTAGAATCTTGTCCAGAAATCAAGTGGCACTTCATCGGCCACCTACAGAAGAATAATGTCAACAAACTTTTGGGTAAGTGTCTGTCAGCTCTCCTGCCCTCACCTGTTGAAGCTGCAGCTGTGAAGCTGTGCAACTGTTCATAAGTCTTGTTCTGAGTCTTGTCTCCCTGCTCTCAGGTGTGCCAAACCTGTTCCTTGTGGAGACGGTTGACTCAGCGAAACTGGCTGACAGGGTGAACAGCTCATGGCAGCGGATCAGGGGAGCCAGCACACAGAGGTTAAAGGTCATGGTGCAGATCAACACCAGTGGAGAGCAGAGTTAGTGTTGACTTCATTGCTTTTTTTTTTTGTTGTTTTCATTCTGTAAGCTGATCACAAACACACTGTATGCACTGAGTCAGTTATTCACAAACAGTATGTCACATGCTTGTTGCAGGTAAACATGGCCTGCCACCAGAGGAGACGGTGAACACAGTAAAACACATTGTTTCCCAGTGCTCCGCCCTGCACTTCTCAGGACTCATGACCATTGGGCGCTATGGCTACAACCTCACCCTGGGCCCCAACCCGGACTTTCAAGTATAAAAGACACATTTTTTCTCCAACCCTTACATATTCTTATTTTGTTTATTAATACAAACTCACATGTACTAACCCTAAATTAATACATCTGTTCTTTCAGTCCCGTCTGTCAGCTCAGAGCAGATCGTTCTTAAACATGACAATCATGTACCAAAAAAATACCTGAAGCTTCAGGGCTTAAAACGCTACAAGCACTCTGACATCTGGTGGTTTACAAAACCTATGGAGCCTTTTGAGGCTTGGGCTGCAGCACTACAGCACCTCACTTATTTAAATATCTTTAGGCACTGCAGGTTATTATTAAATCTGTAATGCTGTATTAAATGTAGACAATATTGTGCAATATCCCACAGGAAAATGCACGCATAAGTTACCTTATTCTAGTCTAAATTACCATATTTCTCAGGTACTCTCTTTTCCTCTTATCCACCAATATAGTAATAGACCAAAACTTTCCAAATTGTCAAACTGAATTAAGCACTTTGTGAGGCACCAGTGACATTTGAGGATTCAGACGTCATCACTCTTGTGGTATTTCCCATTTCCTACAGGCTTGGACAAGCATTTGAGTTTCAGCATCATCTGCTTGTCTCTAACTAAAATTACATTAAAGTATAAAAGTACCTTTCTGAAAAAAACAGCTAATTCAAACCTTTTCCTCCAACTGAAACTAAAAGGAATTATTCTCTAGCAAGAAAAGAAAAATCATCGCAAAAAAAAGTGTGTGTATCTCAACTAGAGGTAGCCAGATAAA
This sequence comes from Lates calcarifer, assembly GCF_001640805.2. Classification (NCBI taxonomy): domain Eukaryota; kingdom Metazoa; phylum Chordata; class Actinopteri; family Centropomidae; genus Lates; species Lates calcarifer. The sequence continues at coordinate 2,490,408 of NC_066838.1, read as the reverse complement.
TCCACCAAGCCAATATCAGCTTATTGCAGATACATATGTAACGATGAATGGTCACACTTGACCAAATCAACAAAGTGTCCTTGTTGCAGATGCTGCTGAGTCGGAGGCAGGAGGTGTGTGACAGTCTGAAGCTGCCTCTGGAGGAGGTAGAGCTCAGCATGGGTATGTCCACAGATTTTGAACATGCGGTGAGTATGTGTCATTTTTGCCTTTACGAATGTTTTATATCCTATGCAGAACATTATTGATGCCCTAGAATCATTAGACGAGATACCTTAGATATTTTATTCAAATTCTGTTTACATTGTGTGCTCTCTCTCTCTAAAGATCCTACCACTGATGATGTATCACCTGACCTATATTGTTGTGCAATTCCTACTTTAATTTTAAAAAAGCCCCCCCCCCCTTCTTTCTCAAATATTGAAGCAAATATCAGTAGGAATACAGAATAATAAATATCATAAGCAACTGAATTCTTGTTTGTGAACTGTAACCAGTATTGAATATTTGGAATTTAAAGACCGTCTATCTGAATTTTTTTATTTGAATTCCCCTCTGGGTCTGGGGATCCACAAATTCAGATAAAACATTCGAATGTCCACATTCAGAAATCTATAAACACCCTGTCAGTGGCTCTCAGCTCCAAGCCCACTGGGTCCAGTTTCCTAAAACAGGTGGACACTGGTTTTTAGCAGATATTACTCAACGGTGCATTATTTTGTTTGGGACTGGAGCTTTAGTGTGTATGTGGGGCAGCAGGACAGAGAGGTAGCAGAGAGATAACATCTAGTCAGAATTTTCTGTTTTGTATTTTGGTGTCAGAACTTCAACAATCCAATTCAACAGATTTTCTGACTTGACCTGAATTTTCATCAGTTTGAGTGGATTAAATAAATTATTTTTGATCCTGGACATTTGAATTTTCTATCTGAATTGAATTCTTTTTTAATCTGAGTTTGTGAACCCTAAAAGTACTTAAAAGTGGGAACTCCATCAATGTTAGTAATCAAAGTCTGTATAGGTCTTGAAGAGTACTACTGTATATATAAAAGAAATTGTGCAAAATCTTTTGTGGCTTTTGAAAGAGCTGTGTCAAGTCTGCTGCAGTTCCTCAAGTCAAGTTTAAAAATGAAAAAAAAAAAAGAAAAAGTCTGGGGAGTGGAGTTGAAAAGCAGTGATCTTATCAGACCTCTGTAGCCCACTCCCCAGGCTACAACCTTGCTGGAAATGTATTAGTTTTTACATTTCAACCAAGTTAAATTTCAAAATTAGGTATTCAGTTGCTGATCTGAATATTTGATTCCATAACAAAGAGCCTACAGCATGAACTTTATGTGATGAATGCATCTAAGCCATCATACTCTTAATTATACGGTGCACATGCTGCTAAATACAGACTCTAGCTGTCTGTGTTAACTGAATTTTTCTATGCTTACATGTGCACTCTCCCATATGTTTAAGATCGAGGTGGGCTCCACCAACGTGCGAGTGGGTAGCATCATATTCGGCAACAGGGAGTATCCCAACAGTGCGGCAAACACTCCAAATCCCAGTCCAGTGCCCAGCCCAGCTCCCAGCCCAGAGAAAACATCCAAGGTGGTGTCTGAAGAGGCTGCCAAGAAGATGCAGCACCTCACTGTGTCCGAACACTAAGACAAGCTTCTCAAGTGAAATACCTTTAAAAAAAAAATTTAAAAAATATTCTTCACATGCAGAATGAAGGGAGCAGTGAAGCAGATCATTTCCACACACCCATGTGGAGTTAGGATTGCAAAGTTCTTGCATAATTTTAAAGTGTATTTGCCTAATCACCGTCACTTTTTTGTGTGCCCTTCTTGCTCTTTCAAGCACTAAAAAGTGGCATTCGCTACAGAACTAGTTAAACCGTTTTTTAAAAGTAGTGTGTTACTAACCTTTAGTGCTCTGACTTCCTCTTCGTGGAAATCTCTCCTTCAAGATTACTGGATACACCACAGAGGTACAACCACTGAAAACATGATGACAAATGGAAAATGATTTCTCATGAGTTATGAGATGTGTTTGGAATTGTTGTGCTGGTGTGATATTTTCTACCTTTCCAACCCAACATGTGACAGTGCTGAAATGTACTTGACTGTGTAGTGTTCAGAGATCAGGAGTACCAGACAGTACAATGTACCGTTTTTGTTGTACAGATGAAACAAAGACTTGATTTAATAAATCATTTATCCCTTTATAATGACACATAGTATTGTGCGTTTGATATTGTTTCGTACGGTGTGCCAAACATGTCAAATCTCTATTCTTGATATTAACAAATTCAAGAGTAAACCTGAGGAACCTGTTTTGTTTTTGTGTAACAGTGTTGTGTTTGTGCTATGATGTGGTACATTGTTGGAGATGAGAGCGTTGCACCCTAACCTATGCAAAGTGGTGATCTTGTTTCAACATGTTCTCAAGTAGATTTTTACACTGCAGCTGTGATGGTGTCGCAGTGGTTTCTTCAAAGATGTCACATGGTTAGTGTGTTTTCCTGTCTCCATGAGAAGTACGATCATTGTCAATGACTTTTAAAAAAAAAAAAAAAAAAAAAAAAAGCTCAGTCAACTTGTGGTTAAATGTGGTTGCTGTCCAAACAAGGCCTTTGAGCATTGTTCAGTTTGGAATCTGGCTCTGAGGGAAGCCAAGCAATAAATTTTACTGTTAAAAGATCAGCCTTTTGCTGTGTATTTCTTCTAATTAAAAGATAACTGTCATATTTTTGAACCTGAGTCTTTTCATTTGATGCATTTGGTGCAGTATTGAGCAAGAACAGTGTACCCAGCAACCACTAACAGCTGCTGCAGTGTAATCCAATAGGGCTACTGTCCGTATTAAAATACGTACAAGTGTTTTTGCTGCTGAGAGGCTCAGATTATTCCAAGTGTCTTGACAACATTATGGACAGGACTGCAAAGATAGAGCTTCTTTAGTTAAGAGTGAGACCCTTTTTTAAACCAGAAACATCACTGTACAAACAGGTGGCTGGAATACAGCAGCCTCTATCTGTTGGTTTGTTTTTGTCTGGTACTTTTACCTATGTAAAGGATCGAAATACTTCTTCCACCACACACAGGTTCAAATATACCAGAGTTATCCTTTAAGAGAAAGTGGCACAGAGAAGATCTGAGTCAGTGGTTCGGCCAAAGTTTCTTTATTAAGCACATGGAGGTGGCATCCAGAACACAGTAAAAATTGGAAAACTTTAAGAGTGTTACTTAAACAACTTTAAAAAGAATTTAGTCCCCTAACATATTGCATCTCAAGAATTGGACTTAAATCGAAATTTTGCATGTAAAAAAATCAACTTTGTTAAAACTGGAACCCACTGACTCATTATGTTTCTTTCTAATGACAAGTTCTTCCTCATTAGGAATCTAAATTAGCAGAAGTTGCAAAAGTATTAAAATGCTGTCCAGCATTATTAACAGAAATAGCTCATAAAAATTACAACACGTTACTAAAGCTCAGCATTAAAACACAGGCTACAGCTGCTCAATAAATAGGTTCTGATGAAACAATAACAAAAACACAAAAACCTGGTAACACAACTAAAACAAACTCCAAGACCTGAAGATCATTCAATCCATGTAAAAGGCATTAGAAAGTGGACAGGACAGTCAGTAAGCTATACCTGTTATTTACAACATACAGAGGAATCCTGTTATTCATAGACAAGTATCACAAACTCTATCTACAGACCCAGCTCTGGTAAAATATACAGGAAACTGGACTCTAGCTAGAAACTATACATAGTCAGTAGAAGGATGGATGGTAACAATTCATTCTGACGCCCCATTTCACAGTTATAAGCAGCATATAAACGGTAAATAAAAAATGGTTTACAACACACTATCATGTAGTTGTAATCAGTCAGTTTAAGTGTTTCCCTTTTAAAGATTATTTAACGGTTTATTTATCAGTTACTAATGCTTCATGGGAGGTTAGATACACTGATAAACACTTCAAATGTCCTCCATGATACTTACAACTATGTTACAGGGTGTTAGAAATCATTTCTTATGTACTTCTTATAAATGCCAAATACATGGGTTTAAGTAAAATGTTATTAAATGTACACATAAGGAATCATGGCCTGTGTGTGTGACCACTTGGTGAACACAGCTGAAAGCATATGTTCAGGAAGTTACAAAATCTGGAAATAAAACACACAAACAATGACAAACCATGGCCTAAATAAAATCAGGTGTCGATAAATTAATTTGTTATTACTTGTAACAGCTTTAACATTCTCATAGTTACACATCTACTGCAGCAGTCATTCACTCCTCTATGACCATAAAACCAATCTCAGTTCACTAATGTCTCTGCTTCTGGTTGTACAGGGAGATAGAAAAATGACGTGTCCAGTGTTGTCAAGAAAACATGATAAACACAACAAGGAAGGCAATTGGAATGGTGTGCTATTGTGTTGCTGCTAATGGAAAAATAACAACAGCTCAAAACATTTACAAGAAAAAAACACATTGCCCAGGGTTGATAACTGCCTCTGTGAATTTGCTAGTATCGTTTATGGCTGATATTAAGACCACACGTCTCCTCCTGGATGTGTCTGTGGCTCTGTGGGTGGGCGTCTCTTTGTTCCGGTCAGTCAAGACTGTCTACTCATGTTATTGTTGTTTCCTGATGCTGCCATTGCTCAGGCAGACATTACACCAGTTTCTTGGCCTCAAAGAAGCTCTTGAGGTGCTTCATCTGCCAAATCCCGGTGACGATGAGGATGAGCGTCTGAGCGATGGACCACCAGAGAACGCGCTGGTTGGTGCTCTCGCTCGTCATGCGAAAGCGCTCCTCGCGATACTGTAAAACACATCACAGGATGAAGTCACTAGAGCTGTTTAACGGCCTAAGCAGTAACTTTAACTACTAAAAAAACGTAAAGATGTCATCTAAACATGACATGGTATACATGTATTTTTACTGACCCTCTGGTAGTTTTGCTCCTTCTGGATCTGTTCTACTTGGTCCAGAAGCTGTCGGACTCGCAGCTGCAGTTCGGTGAGTTTGTCTTTAGCTGCAATTTCAGGGTAGTTGTTGGTATGTTCTCCGACCTGAATATCCAGATGCACTCTCTGCAACATTGGGACACAGACTGTTTGAAATCCACATGCTTGTATTCTGTACAAGTGCAGAGCAAGTGCTTACATGAATAAGACTTGATATTTTGGACTGACAAACAGAATTGATCGATCAACACATCCATAATAAAATAAACTGTTTCAAATCATTCTTGGTGTCTCATGTAGAACTGCAGATTAGAGTGTCTGACTGGTGTGCAACATTAGACTGCATTTTAAGAAAACGGGAAATGAAAAATCGCATCGGAGCAAATGAGGTGTCCAATATCAGGTGAAACTAATGAATGTACATTCAAGTTAACTCTAAATGAATATGATCAGACTAAGTTATGTCTGGTTTAAGATCAGGATCACAGCAATTCACAATAAAGAAAACAGACCTGTAAAGATAAAACTGTGTAATGCTCACTGCCACAGAGCAGCATTTAATGCAAGAAAAGCCAGAAACCAGCATCATGAACAAAGCAAAAGAGCTGCAGACCTGTAGTGAATTCTTAGCTCAGTTTGTATGAGTAATGTGATTTATCTCTGTATGATAAATGTTAAAACCTCACCTCACTTCAGAGAAGATCAGAGTACCTACGCCTAAGAGCTCTTGCAGATTGACTAAAACATTTGTAATTGCTTATAATAGTGAAAAAATAATGGTATTACGGGGAAATTATATAAGGCAACACTGGGGGAAAAAAGATATAAAAATGCCTGTGGAGTGGCTACAAGCCTGGTAAACCTGGATTTTTGTTGCATAATCATTCTTATGCACAAATCCAAATTAACTGGAACTCACTCATTCTTGCTGGAGGGAGAGTAGCTCTGCACTGATGGACAATACCCACAAATTTTGTTATTGCTAATAATTAACACACTTGCACTTTATCTTTGTTGCACCTGGTAAGATGGGACAAATAACACTGTCATCATATTTACTGGGACATTAAATTCAATGAGTTGATGTAATTCCCAGCATTGCTTTCCCTAGTTTCAGCCTGAGCAAAGAGCTAATGAGCCAGAACAACTGGAAATACCAGAGTGAGCGTGAAGAGAGAACAAATCGCAAAAATGCAGTGCATTTAAAAGCACATATGTTCACTGTAGTATTTTGCAGATAATTGAAATCTCATGTCAATTCTTTTTTAGTCTTCAGTGCAACCTGGGCCAAAATGTGATAAAACTGACATGTACTACAAGTCTAACTACTACTAAGTCTCAGTTTCAGTCAAAGTGATTTTAACACTGCTTTAGTCTGAGACAGACTTAAGCCTAAAACTAACCTGACCAAGACCAAGTTAGCCTGGAGAGATAGGTTTCCACGGTAACTCCAATTGTCAGACTTAAACAGACTTACTGAAGTCTGAAGTCTGATTTAATAGGTGCTCCTATTCTATGAAACAGACCTCAGTGTGTACAAATGAACATGCTGTCAAAGTTCCAGTGTCAATACGTAGAACATGGGGTCAACACGGGTCATTATTAACCAACGATTGAAGGAAAATAACTAGTCAACCAGTTAAAAATCAAAACAGTAACTATGTTCATACCAGTTTTCCACCTGCAAACAGAGCCATCTTGGTGGAGTTGGAGTGCAGACAGATCTGATGTTCTCCAGGAGTGTGGGAGGTGAAGGTGAACCGTCCGTCTGACCCATACTGACGAGAGAGGATAATCTGGGAGAGTTGGAAGAGAAAAATCTTTAGACTCTATTTTGTATGGGTGTGTTTTATTTACATTATTACCTCCTCTATCCATACCTTTGTATCTGGATCCTTGATCTCGACATGCATCCCAAGTCCAGGAGTGGATGGGAGGAAGGAACTGGTCTGTTTGTCCCACAGCTGAGTCCTGTACTTTCCTGTCAAACAGGTAAATGAACACAGACACATGGCATCAGGTCATCCAGTAGCTATTCAAAGGACAGCACCAAGTTTGCATCATTACTAATACCAATAGAATTAAAATTATAATGACAATATTATTAGTTGAGACAGTAATACATAAAATGGGGGTATTCAACATCATATCACCTACAGTGCTAGAAATATAAAAACACATAAAATATGAAGTACATAAAGTAAATCAAATGCAATTAAACATACACAGATGAAAAAAGAATGAAGAAAATGGCAGGTTTCAGTTTTAGTAATGTTGAAGCCAACTTTTCCAAGCATTCATGTGTGAAGCTTATCACAATCAGCTCAATATCTTTACATGTTAGAAAATCTCTGCTTTAAAGTGGAACCTCACAGATAAATTATCCAGGCAGACATTGCAGACATATCTGTAGCTATATGTATATGTTGGTAACTAACTGTAGGTATATGGCAGGTAACTACTTTAGTACAGATATGCCAGTGGTAGGTCACACCAGTCCACCAGTGACAAAACATGTTCTATAACTACAAAATGAACCAATCAGAACATACTGTCTCACTTTATAACCTACATTAGCAGATTTTTTTGGCCACTTGGGGGCAGGAACAAGCTCTAATCACAGCACTGACTTTTTATCACCTTACGAGGATGATATTGAGAACTTTTTAACAAACAGTTGCTTATTGACACATCAAGCAGACACAGATTAATATTAGCATTCATCTGGATGTGTGTCTCTGGCTGGGGAATTGCAGAGTTGGTGATAGTTGTCTGACTGCTACAAGTGACACACAAGTCAGAAATTGTTAAAGATGAATGACAGCAGTATTCAGTGTTTGCATAAAAAAATAAAATGGATGTGATACAATGTTTGAAACTGGTAGCACCATCATATACAGAATTCTAGATGACCTCTGACTATTTTCTGTTTATAGCCCTTGTTCAGATGCATGTAATGGTGGGAGTTATCTTTGACTGTATTGCGAAGGTTAAAGACAAACAGAATGCTCAATGTAGGAGGTGCTGATTCATATTTAGTTTCAGGTGGAAAATACTGCCTATTTACTGTGAGGTGTGAATCTCATTTTGCGAGTTCCTGATATCTACTATCATCGACAAGGAAACAGCTGTCGTGAAGGAAAGGTAAGTTAACGATAAAACTTTTTTTCAATGCACTTTTGATCACAGTCTCATTAAATGCAATGGCATAAATCAATCACTTAATTTGTGCGCCTTATGGTATTTATTACAATTATTAATCTGCATGTAAAGTTCAGGTGTAATGCTATCGCTCACCGAGAAAATCTCTGCGAAGTAAAACATTAACCAACCGTCACAAAAACTACAGAACATTTCAGTGTTTTGCATCTTAGGACTTGTAAGCAGCCTGAATACTATGAACTCGACGCCTTTCTGTCGGTACAACTGTCACATTCAGTGCAGCATATTTGCTGGAGCCAGCTGTTAGCATGCATTGCTAGTTAGCTGTGTCCAGGTAACGACCCCACAGCAGCTTACCAATAACCATGGTCTCATCTGGAATTTCCTCAATGAAGCATTTTTTCTCCGTCTCTCCTATGTGGAAATAGAGTGCGTGACTTGGATAAATCCAAGCTAATATTAAAAGAAGTCCAGCAGCAGGAGTAGAGAGCATCATGTAGCCTCTTTCACTTTGCGCACATCAGCACAGGAAGCTCCGTTGCTGCGGCTAACTGACGTCACCTCCCAATGCGAAAGAAGGAAGGGGGATTTCCTGATACTTTAGGATAATTTTCCCCTCAGTTTAGCGTTTCAGGCGACACTCACTCCCAGATTGGATACTCCCCACGTTAATCAAGAAGACACATCAGTTTATGACAGCCACTGTGATGAAAAAATCTTGTTAAGTAATCATAATGAGAAACTTCCTCATCTCAAAATAATGACTCATTATTATTTAAAAAACTTAATTTAAAAAAATTAGTGTCTCAAAGTAGTGACTAGCATTTAAAGATAATGAGAAACTTTGTGACTTGGTAGTACTAAGTCATTATTTTGAGTAAGTTTCTCATCATAATGACTTGGTACAGTCTTTTTTTTTTTTTTTCAAATCACAGTAGTAGAAATGGACTTCCATAGAAGATTGGATCAGTGATTGGATTGAAAAAATATTAACTTACAGTCAACATTCAAGCTTTTTGAGGAGCTTTTAACTACACCCCATGTTCTCTGTTTGCTCAGCATTGTTTTCACTGATCAAAAATCAAATGAGAAAAATCTTCAGCAAACTCTAGATTAATATTGTATTATGTATGCTGGAGGGCTTGGATTTAGGATCAGAGAATTGAGTTGATATTTTAAAATAATCTATGACAAACATGTTGTTCAGCCTGACAACCAAACCTAAAAGGAGAATTCTACAATGCCATCCCTAAATATCAGGATCTGAGTATTCTTGAGCAATTGTGAAAATGATTTCTTAGACATGTTGTATACAGAGTATATTTGGTCTAACAAAGTGGATAATGGTTATATCTGCAGGCTGGGAGGAAGTTCTGCCTGAGATACTAAACTCGGGGTAAAATCGATCTATGCATTTCCTGAGCTAACAACAGTCGTCTCGGTTTTGACAGCTAACCTCATCCCATCCTAAAATCTTTCAGAGTTTTGGGATAGCGTAATGAAATTTAGCTATCCCGGGATATATACAGTTCGCTGAGGTAGATCCGAGTTTATGTCAATCAACGAGTATCTCAGATTAGCCTTCTACTGTTTTGCTGAATTATCCGAACTAGCTAGCTCTGAAGCTAAATCGCTATCTAGCATTAGTCAGCTCTCCAACGTTGGATAAATAACGTTGTGCAGGTTGTATGTGACTGACAGCTTGGGTGCCTCTTATTGTGGACAACAAAACTGAAAAAGAAGAAGGGGTAAGAGGAGTCTCGTACCTGTAATGTTGTAACGTTAGCTGTCAAATTAATTTATAATGTGTACTGAGGACAGATTTGTAACGTTAGCTGTATTAACGAGTTTGTCATGTTCTTTTTATTCTATGACCGTTTTGACACTGACGAGCTCTGGTTTACTTTTGTTTATGCTGTAAACACAAATGTAAAACAAGGCTTGTGTCTCAGTCGAGCTCTTTGCCTCATGGTACTGGGGATGACGTAATGTTTTCCTCCCCTACACAGTTACCTGTATGAAGGTTTACAGCATAAAGAAGAGTACTGACACCTCACCAGTGTGTCATTAGACAAAGCCTATCAGCAGGTCAGACGGCCTCCTCAGGCATAATAGGGATGAGGATTTTGACGAGGATTAAATTGAAAGTGAAAGTTGGTGTCTCAGGCCGCCTAACGGGATGAGGCGTGCTACGCCATGTGTCTGAATGTAATGATAAATGCAGGCATTGATATTTATGCAGTAAGTTTTTTAATGTCAATAACAATTTAATGACTTGCGTATGAATGTAGATAACACTGTGCATGTGTTTGTACAGGGATGGTGCAGCCCCAACCCGATGGCCCAATGCAGTGGGACATGTCAGGAGAGGAGAGTGGAGGGGCCCTCAGGGTCCCACCAGAGCTGGCTGCCAATGAAGTGGTGACCAGGTTACTGGGTGATAACCAGCAGCTTAGAGGTAGGACATATTGGCATATTTTACAGAATTAAAGCAATATCCACTCAACTCAACGCACAGTCACCGGCATGTGATGCTAGAGCTTGGCATTATTGATGGTATCAAACAGGATATTTACAATGATGGTGCGGGGTGGTATTAACAGTTCATTCAAAAGATCGTTTTATGAAAGTATAATGAGAAAATAATGTGCATAATGTGGGCAGTGCAAATGTAGAGGTATTCATTGTTTATTAGCTCCTCTACCCAATGCACTGTACTATTTACCTCTAATTGAACCACTCACACACACACTCACACCAATGGAAGCAAGCTACCATGTAAAACTATCAGTGGCAGCAACTTGGGCTCAGTGTATTGCTCAAGTTTGATATATGGACACAAAAAACTTCTAAACATGCTAACTGAACAACCTGTTCCAGCTCCTGATGCTGATGCTTACAAGCCTATGTAACTATTGTTAAATTGCTGTCACTGGAGCCACAAGTGGAAGTTATGTACAATCTATGCAAAAATGTAGCGCAAATGCAGTGAGCACAAGTGGAGGAGAATCAAGAACTCAGCAGGCTGCTCTAGTAATGTCAGTCACACAGCAGTATCTCTCTAAAGTTTAAAATTGGCCATAAGAAGCTATTTTGAGCCATTCTGTGTCAAATCAGACAGAATCCAGGGAAGTGTTTGCAGCCTCAGATTTTGTTCGCAGTTTGTCTGTACAGTGTTTCAGTCCCTGAAACTAAAACCTGTAAAATATCTTTGTTCAATTCCAGTGTTTACACTTTACCTGGTAAGCCATGTTTGAGCTTTAATGTCTTGAAACATATTATTCCCAACCTCATTAAAGATGGAAGACAAACATGTTCTCAGTATGACTGAACCATTAAAGGTTTGTACTGCATGCCTGTTCATTGAAGTTCCCAGATAAGGAAAAAAGTCCAAAGTTCCTAAATGAAAGTGATAATGAAGGGAGGGATTATTTTGTACCTGTATGATATCAGTCATTATTTTTTCTTCAAATACAATGCAAGATGCATTCTTTACTATCAGGGCCTCATTATAGAAGAATGATGGGTGATTTATGTACTAGAAATTACATGTAATGAAAACAATGATCCATTAAACGTATAACTTTAACATCAGGACTAATTTGAGTATATGCTTGATGTTTTCTTGATTTGACTGTGTGGACATGTTTCAATATGCTTACTAGTACAAATTCCATATATAGCTTTCTAACATGCACACTGTAAAATTACACTTATAAACACATCCAAGCTTTTATGTGAAAACACATTTAGATTCTCCCACTGGAGACTGAGAGGGCCATTTAGGATTCCACCTGTTCCTCCTTATACCAGAGGTTTTACCAAAATATTTCACTTATTTGCAATATCCAGGACCTTAACAGAGACACACCTCTGACCTCTGACCTCACACCTCTCATACTGAAAACATGTCTATCCGTTATTCTATGACACAGTTCTTCAGTAATCATGGCGATACTGTGGAAAAACGTGTAATCCTGAAATGGATGTTTTTCTTGCTGTAGGTAAAGTCTGGTTTCTTATCACAGCATTGGTTTAAACAGTGGCCTGCCTGTATTTCATTTTACTTGTTGTTGAAGCTGTTTCTATGTGTCAGACATATCAATCTCCTAACTTTCCCTTTACCTTCACCTTTCTGTGCTCCAGAGGCCTTGCGGCGGAGCAACCTCGCCTTGCGTCAGCGCTGTGAGGAGATGGAGGGATGGCAACGAAGGACAAGAGAGGAAAGAGAATTTCTCAGCTCTCGTTTCCAGGAGGCCAGGGCCCTGGTGGAGAGGCTGGCTCAGGAGAACCACTCCTTAAAGGGTCTGGTGAATGGACCTGCCTCCTCCTCTAACCACTGCTGCAGCTCCAGCCAAACCGAAGACCAGCAGGGACGCCCTGTGAGGAATGGCCCGCTTGATGGACCGCAGGTTAGCTAACCGAGGTTCACATATCCATCCATCATTCCATCCATCCATTCACACATCCTCTTGCTTATATTTACACATTGTAAGATTATTTTACATTGTGCTATGTTAGTTACACTATTACATAGCTCTCACTGTTATTTTATAATTCTGTGTTGGCATGTATATGCAGAGATTACAGTATATATTATTTCACCTTTTTGTTTTTACAAATTGAGTTTGTTTTGTGCTCATATTCCATTTACACACAGAGTCCTATTGCTCCTATGATACTTACTGTCATTTTGCCACATTTGTAAGTGCATATCAGATGTGTGGCAACATGCAAATGTAGCTCACAAGCCAATCATATTTAAACATTTACAAATAGAGATAACCTGTAGACACAAATTTGTGTAACAGCCAGTGTCCACCATCATGGCTGCAGGTTCCATCTGAGGATGTTCTTCAGATGGAAGAAGGCTGTGGAGATTTTTGACTTCAGCAACAAAGGATGTAATAAATCCTGCATTAGAATTTCATCTGCTGAACAGTGGACATTGAAGCCACTTATTTCTGTTGTCTTTCAGACTCTAGATCAGAGGGAGAGGAAGAGAGTTGAGGAGACAGATCAACACACGCAGACCACACCTCCTCGCAGCCTGGTACGATGCCTGACTCTGTTTTTGGTTTTAGTTTTGATGTAGTTGTGTATTTTTCATCTAACAGGTCTGTCTGTGTGTCTAGGGTGATGCAAGTGTGCATAGCTCCTTGAGCAGCACCCTCCCCACTCCCCCCACCTCTTTATCAGAGGTACTGGGGGAGCTAATGGGCAGGGAAAATGGCCAGGTGAGACTGCTCACTGCATCCTGATTCCACCAATCAGATCCCTGAGACTTACCTAAATTAGTCTTCACCCCACCTTATCTGTCATCGCATTCAGGCAGGTCAAAAGTCCTGACTTCCTGTTCGGAAAAATGATACTGGACAGCCTGACAACTCAGATTTTTATTCAAAACCTAACACTCATCACTATGCAGCATTTAAAAATCTAAAGTGATAAACTTTACACTGGTAGCATTATGGGAAACTGTGTTCTACATTTGGCAATGTAAATCATGAGGTTGTCCATGATTTTTCGTTTGACTTCGAGCAGGAACACTGGATTAAATGGTGGTTGGGCACCGAAAATTTCTTTGCTTCTTACTGTGGATGGAGCACAGTATACACAGATGGTAGCACTGTTAACACCCACCAATTTATCCCTCCTTACAATTCCTCTCTGCTTCTATAAACCTATGTGTTACCTTACATCTTGGTGTATTTCTACTTTTTTGCTCGACGTCTGTCCTCCAGCCCAGGGTGAATGCGGCCTGTCACTGTTCCCTTCCCTCCCGTCATCTCGTCTCTGCATCTGTTCATCTCTGGTCCTTTCACTTTGACATCTTTCTCCACAGCCCGTGGAAGGTGCTAACGAATTCCTTCAGTTGCTCAAGAGCCATAAAGAAAAACTGGAGGAAGGGATGAGAGAGCTGAGGAGGAAGAATGAAGAGCTGGAGAGGGACAGAGACGAGGGAGAGAAAGAGAGAGAGCGGATGCGTCGCTGCATTGACCAGCTACGAGCCAAATTGGCCCAGGCACAGGTGACACCATGACCCCAGCATGTAGAAGTTCTACCCTAGGAACCAGTGCAGTACTGCAGTACTAAGCTAACCAAGCTAGCTTTCCATTTCGAATTGAAGTGGTACCCCAGTAGTTATTGGACCTGTGCCTTATTTGTTGTTGATAGGGATCAACATTTTTGGAATCTGTGCAGTATTGAGCAAGAAGGGCAGGGTAGGCAGGTTACACTGTTCTTGCTCAATAATGCACAGATTCCAAAGATTTTTTATTTCTATCAGTCATTTACACCCAAGAACATGGGAAATTGAGGCCAAGGTTCAAAGGTCCAGAGTTACCCTTTAAGTGTAAATGAATGATTACTATATGCAGCCATAATGTTGAGGGACTCACAAGAGACACACTAAAAAAAGTGGTTAAAATTGAAGCAGCAAAGACCCAACATATCCTGACTTTCAGTGCCTAGTATGGGTAAAACTACAAAAAAACCTGTAAAAACTGGATCCCACATTTCCCAAAATGCAGGTAATACCATCTTTTCATTAAAACTTCCCCATTTGATGTGTCCATGTCTGTCAGACTCAAAAATAGAAAATAGAACATTAAATGAAAGGCTAAATGCTGCCATAAGTAGAGAAGAGAGAGAACTGGTGAATGAGGCTTACTTAAAAATGAATATGTTTGTACAAGTGCTTCTTGTTCTATTGTATGTTCAGTAGTGCACAACATAATCAAATCAGACAGAGCTAGTGAAAATATCAGTTATATTAATAGTAACATATCAACATAATAGATTTGAAATTAAAATGAGAATAATTTTCCCTGATGTGTGTGTCTTAGAATAGACTGCATTTTATGATTGAGTAATATGAAATTGTTCTAGAGAACTAATTTCCCAGCTCCACTTGCTTTCATGGCTATCATTTCGTACATCTTGTCTGTCACATTCAACTGCTTGTGAATGACGTCTCTATGACCAATAGAAACGTTGTGATTATGGACAGGTACAAGAATCTGCTAATTTATCTGTGATCTAAAAAACTTGCATGAATGTTTTCACAGGCAAGCAATGTTACTGAGGAGGTTGTTCAACATCGCTCCGAGGCACAGCACTCTTCTGACTGGTATGACGCATTTTCCTTTCTAATGAAAAATACTTCTGTGCATTATTTGAAACTAACAGCACTAAACTCACTTCTGTGTTTAACTAGTTGTCATTAGCAGCTTTTGGACGGAGTGCTGTTTGATAAACAACTATATGATGTATCCACAGACAGTTCTTCTGTGAGGCATAAGGAAGGAAACTTGCATGCTTTTTTATTCCTCACTTTTGAGATGTCCTCCTCCTCCTCTTCCCTCTCCTCCTCTTGCCTTTTCCAGCTCTAGCCTGGCTAAACTCACAGAGCAGCTTCAGGCCACACAGGGCAGGTGAGCCCACAGCTCTGTGTGGCTTTCTCTTTCTTCTTGTGTGCATGTCTGCTGTCTATACTTCCATCTCTTCCTCTAACTTTTTAACTCATTTTGTTTGCTGTATGTAGGTTTTATAGTTTTATAAGAGTATACTTGTTCAGCCTGCACAGTATAGGTATACTATGTATGTGTCACCATGCAGGTTAAGCAGGTGCTGGATGACTGTGGTTTGTCTTATCACTGACTCTTGAACACAGGCTGAAAAAATGTGTTCATGTTAAAGTGGCAAAGTGAGTTCAGCAGTATGACATCATATGATATTTATGTAGATAAAAATGTGAGCTTAAAATGGAAAAGTGGCTGTTGTATGAAAACCAAAAGAACAGACCGGCCATTTGTCATTAGAAGATATAAAGGGCTGGATAGAAACCAGAGGATCTGCAACCTCTCTAATTACAGTTGTTGGAGAGATGAACATTATATTTTATTTGAATGTAAGAATATAAGCATAATGAGATATAGAGATAGGTATTTGCCAAAGTATTACCTAAACCACTCCGTCTATGTTTAAATTCATTTTGTTATCATAATCAGATAAGACAAAGGTTATATATAAACTTTTTGAAGGATGCTCTTTATTTCTTTTACTTTAGCCATGCTGTGCCATCATTTTGTTGTTATTGTCTGTACTGTTTGTGCTCCATACCATTTGATCCATGGTCCTGAGTCACAGTAAATCTATCTGAGTCTGAAAAACTTTAACAGTGATATGATTAAAACAGACAGCTCTGTTCACCCACTGTCATTCAATTTACATTCCGACAACTGAGCTACTCACAAGACACACAGAGTACAGTTTTTTGTACACAGAACCATCTTTGTTCAAGTATAAATTTACAGACAAATTAAATAGATACCAAATTATTTCTTTTGTGTGGCAAAAGTCATAGAATCAGCTGGTTTAATTTTAACATGTGGTGCTGTGTAAGCCACTACCATGGCCAGTAGTGAAAAGTAAACCAGAAAATGAAGCACTTAAAATTAACTCCATGACAAACTACAACATCATAAACCTACCACTGTAATCAAATAAATGCAAATTATAAATCATTCAGATTTAATTTACTGCAGTAATACATACTGTATGTGTGTACTGTATATATACAGTATACTGTGTATATATACAGCTTAAAACCTGTGTCAGTGCTAGGGTTACCTGACAGTAATGAATCTGTTGTTCCTGTAGGTATCGGGAGCTGGAGGAGAAGCTTGATTACCTGCAGAAGAGTTCAGCTCAGCGGGGACAGAACTGAAGCTCTGCTCAAACAGAAGGACAAGGACTGTGCTCAGGTATGAAAATGATGGCACTGTAACCAGCAGTCTTAAAATACCAAGTTAGTTCAATACCTTATAACATTTTGTATATTTGCAGATGGCCAAGGACTGTGAGGCTCTGAAGGCTCAGGCAACTTCCCTCCTAGGAGAACTGAACGAGAGACAGAGCTGCTTAGAGAAAAGCGAGCATGAACGCAAAATATTGGAGGAAAAGTAAGGTGTCACTTCACTTCAACATAAGTATATACAGTATATATTTATGCATATGTCCATGTCCAACTGTGGGCGCGCATGTGTGCTAATGTACATGTCTTTCTCTTCACTCATGTGTAGGCTGTGCAGTAAGCTGAAGGCCCTGCAGGCAGCAGAGCGAGAGCTGGAGCAACAGAAGAAGCAGCATAATGTGGCAATGGACAAGCTGCTGCTGCAGACC